>NC_057811.1:144312836-144313613 GCF_018294505.1 Triticum aestivum
TGTGTGTGTGGAGGGGGGGGGGCGGGGTGTTTGAGGAAATGATGCGGGTACTGAAAATTTTACTACGCGGGAGTCAAACGCGGGAGTGAAATGTCGGGCTATTGAAAATTTTGATGATAGTGCATCGCACACGGTCCGGAGATAACAATCGTGTGTTATGGAAAAGAAAAACCCTCGAGGCGGGCAGATATTTTCGATGCAGGCGGGATTGGGAACAAGAAACATCGCACACGGTCCGAAGATAACAACCGTGTGTTATGAAACAGAAAACCCCTCGAAGCGGGCAGATATTTTTGAGAGGGGGAGCCTTGTGGAGCCCAATGTACTATGCGGATGTGTGCGTGACAGGTGCACCGGCGTGGCACACGGTTAGTTTGAGTGAACCGTGTCTGTTGCATCATCCGACTTTTCTAATGTTCATAAATTTGGCGAAAAATGACGCGGGAGAGGGTCAGAACACGAACACACTTGCATGTGGACCAAATTTATGTATCAAAAGGGTGGTTTGATTTTCAAATACCAAATGCAACTTCGATGTGGCACCTCTCTCGCAAAGCGCACGGTATTTCTTGCTCCCACCCTCTCGTGTCGGCATGAAGGGAATCCTAAGCTATGAATGCATGCCCCCTCCCCCTCAACCGAGGTTCACCTAGCAAAGTGCGAAGTAGCTAGCAGCCCCCCTCCTCCCTCATGTCGACACGAAGGGAATCCTAAGCTATATATGAATGCATGCCCCCTCCCCCTCAACCGAGGTTCACCTAGCAAAGTGCGAAGTAG